>NC_084613.1:19363280-19408280 GCF_033978795.1 Nerophis ophidion
GCGAGCATGCAGAAACACAAAATTACATATTTTATAAATAAGACTATTTAGAGTTTAATATAACACATAATTAGGGATGGGTACTGTTCCCATTTGAACCAATACGGTACCTATTTTCAGTACTTTTGTGTGTGTTAATACATGGTAATGTTTGATATTAAAAAAATGTTTTTTTAATGTAACATTTAAAAAAATTTACATTTTAAAAATGATCAGATTGGCAAAACTGTGCCACCTAGTTACATCTTGTTTTCTTACACCATTTGAGTCTCATTTGCAATGCAATTATAGGCTATTTATAGCATGTTGTCCAACTAGGAAGTCACTTTTTTCCAAGAAGCTAAATGTGTTATGTTGCGCCTTACAAAGTGTTAATACTGTAAGAATTGTACTTATTACACACCAGCTGTTGGATTGTAACATTCTTTGTAAATATAGTTTTTATTACCAAATTTGAAGGTGTTGAAAATAGTCATGTAAAATCGCTAATGCTAATAGTAGCTTGTCTATGGCAAATCCAATGCAACGTAGCATCAAGCTAGCACATTTTGAAAGAGTAGAGCTTTACTTTACGTTCAAGTGTTTTCTACCGAGCATACTTGCTTTGTTGGTGTTGAAAACAGCAACATTATTTAGAGTGTGTTTGGCCGAGTGCTGCTTGAGTGATTGTTTACAGGGCTGTGAATCTTTCGGCACAACATAATTCAATTCGATTCTTGGGGTAATGATTCGAGTCAAAATTGATTCAAAACGATTCTCAATTCAAAATCAATACTTTTTAATTACACTAGGAGCCAATTCTATGATAACTAAATTCCTCCATAAAATAGATGAACAGCTATGAAGATTATCTATAACAGTTAAAAGAAACTTGGTTTTGTTTAATAAAAATTCTACCCGAACATTTTATCAAGTCAAATAAGGCAACAAGAGAAGTATAAAACACTTTTCTAAAGTAAATCAATACAGCAGATTTGAGCATTTACATCAACAATATGATTTGCCTGAGTGGCTGGATAGGACAGATTAAACAACTTAATAAATACAAAAATATATGTGTATTTTTTTCAAATTGATCTTTTATAATTTTTGCAACACTAAATTGGCCCTAGTGTGTGAATGTGAGTGTGAATGTTGTCTGTCTATCTGTGTTGGCCCCGCGATGAGGTGGCGACTTGTCCAGGGTGTACGCCGCCTTCCGCCCGATTGTAGCTGAGATAGGCGCCAGCGCCCCCCGCGACCCCGAAAGGGAATAAGCGGTAGGAAATGGATGGATGGATGGATGGATAATTTTTTCAATAATTTAAGAATCGTTACAAGTACGAATCGCTATTTATTCCAAAACCAATTTTTTTGACAACCCTAAATGTTTACGCAAGACAGCGTTTAGTTTGCAATTGGAAGTGACGAGTCTGCAACTGGAAGTGACGTTTATTGTAACAAAGTTAAAGTACCACTGATAGTCACACACACACTAGGTGTGGTGAAATTACCCTCTGCATTTGACCCATCCCCTTGTTCCACCCCCTGCGAGGTGAAGGGAGCAGTGAGCAGCAGCGGGAATAATTTTGGTGATTTAACCCCCAATTCCAACCCTTGATGCAGAGTGCCATGCAGGGAGGTAATGTTTCACATTTTTATAGTCCTTGTTATGACTCATCTGGGGTTTGAACTCACGACCTACCGATCTCAGGGTGGACACTAACCACAAGGCCACTGAGCAGGTTAAAGGTATCGAAATATCGCAGTTTGATTTTACGTGAATCGATACCTGACAGTAGCGACGAAATTCGGACGGTGCCTATAAAAGTACCAAATTTGGTACCCATCCCACCCACAGAATCCATCCTTGATTCAACAATTCTCGATTCAAAATCTACACTTTTTTAATAACATTGGATGTCAGTTCTGTGATTATCTGTACAGCAGATATGATCAACATCAACAACAGGATTTGCCAAAGTGTACGGACAGGATAGCTTGAAAAATTTAATTTAATTTTTGCTATTTTTGAATAGATTAATAATCGTTACAAATAAGAATTGCAATTGATCTGAAAATCGATCTTTTTTGTCAGCTCCTAACAGTCAGTATGACTTTAGCAGAGTGGCTGAGAGGCAGGAGAAGATGCCGTTAAACTGCGACAACCTTAAGTTGGCGGGTCGGGCGTGACGGCCCGTCTGTTAATATGTTCATAATGAATAAAAAGGCAGCCTTCTGTTACAAATTTGTGAACATGGGAGCTGGGTGCCATCTGTGCTGGCAGCTCCGTCACTGGCCGGGGCCGTCCCCGCGGCCGGAGCAGATGGTTGACATGTGAGCCTCGCCAAAACAAACAAGAGCGCCACCTCAACAAGCGCGGATCACGACAAAAATGTCTGTCTACTCGGCTGTTCATGGGAAACACAGCGTCAATGTTTGCTGTCGGCTCAAAATAGAGCCAGCACTTTAGCACAGAAGCCAGTTATTAGGGTAAAATTTGCGACTGAGGGATGGAACGGCCGAATCCATCCACAGCGGGACGGTTAGAGTACTAGTTTATGCTTTAAACCAGGGGTCTCAAACACACGGCGAGACGTTATTTTGCGGCCCGTACCTTAATATTAAAATTTCATTCTGGTGCGGCCCGCGAGGTTTATATGCATGGCACTTTACAACGTTATATTTGTATACCTTCGATTTTCCCAGGAGACTCCCAATTTTCAGTGCCCCTCCAGGGGTACTCATTCTCCATAACTTTGCCTATACAACATTATTGAGGGGGCACTGTGGAGGCACTTTACCTATTCAACATTATTAAGGGGGCACCGTGGAGGCACTGCTTTTGAAGTCCTCTACAACCTGTACAAATTGCGTGCCAGCCAGCCACATGTTGTAATTGGCTTCAGTAGACAAATGTTGTAATTGGCTTCAGTAGACACAAGTGACTGCAAGACATAGTTGATCAACAGCCACACAGGTCACACTGAGGGTGGCCATATAAATCCTGTTACAAATATGCGCCACACTGTAAACCCACACCAAACAAGTATGACAAACACATATTGGGAGAATATCCGCACCGTAACACAAAATGAACACAACAGAACAAATACCCAGAATCCTATGCAGTCCTGTTTGTCAATCTTGTTTGGTGAGGGTTCAGTGTAGCGCATATTTTTAACAGTGATGAAGTTGTTTATACGGCCACCCTCAGTGTGACCTATATGGCTGTTGATCAAGTATGTCTTGCAGTCACTTCCGTAGGCTTGCAGAAGCCACATACAAAATGTGGCTTCTGGAGAAGCGGAGGAGACGGCAGGTTGTAGAGGACGCTAAAGGCAGCGCCATCTCAGCACGCCCTTATTTTTATTGTCCGGGTGAAAACCGGGAGAATGATTGCCCCGGGAAGTTGTCGGGAGGGGCACTGATATTCGTGTGTTCACCGGAAAGATCGCGAGAGTTGGCAAGTATGTTGCTAGGGCGGGAAAGCCATTCAAAGAAGGTGAAGTCATAAAAAAGTGCATGTTAGATTTTTTTTAAGAAATCTTTTCTTGCGGCCCAGCCTCACCCAGTTTCTGAATCCAGTGGCCCCTCAGGTAAATTGAGTTTAAGACCCCTTCTTTAAACACTGAATTGATCAGATAAATCTGTCCTGAAATGAAAAAAATTACAAATGCAACAATGGTTTTTCCATAATCTTAGTACCAGGTGTTGGTTAAAAGCCATGGAACAATTTTTGTATCATAATCTGTTCTGCCTTTACAAAGGTCTCCACTGAGATCGACCAATGGCTTTTCTAGTGACCCAAGCCGTTTCTGTGCCTTTACTGACTTCCAAATGGGCCAGGGGGGTACGGATTGTGGTTACAAATGCATGGCAGGAGCCTGAAATGGAAATTATGTCTGTTCTCCGTTTCAGCCATGCAGGTATGCACGCACAAGATAAAGCCAGATTGAAACTGGATACCGGCGTGGAAAAACAAGCCGTGGGGAGAAACACTGGAGCTGTTAGTTAATCGGAAGAAAACCAGACGGTCTGCTTCGACTGTTGACAGCACATGTCCTCACCGAACATCACGAGGGTTGTGGGATGAAGATGATAAGCATTTTGCTAACGATGGAGCGTTTAATACCATCGTCATACCTTGATGATGCACGTTGACGCTAATTGGACAGCTGCAAGCGAATGACTGCGTCCTTAACGGAACGCAGCGTCCTCGCTAGCAGCTAACGTCCCTCAATCGTCCGAAGCCTTGCCTCAATGGCAGCAAATAAACTATGCTTCTTACAAATATTATCACTGGAGGACGAGGAACAGCTACACATGCTACACTACACACCTTAGGTGAAGACAATAAGCCATGTATAACCGCTGGAGGCTGGAATCTCTGGACACCTCATGATTTAAATTTTTGGGGTAATGACTTAATTCAGAATCGATTAGTGATTCAACACGATTCTTGTAATATATCAATTGGTAAATACATTGTGATAAAAGTACTTTTAAAACCGGTTACAGGTTACAAAAACTCCTCTTAGTTGCTGCTGTATGACTTATACACGCAACGTTGGTCTAAAACAGGGGTGGGCATTACCTCGATCGCGATCGACTGGTCGATCTCGGAGGGTGTGTCAGTCGATCTCAAGCCAGGCATTAAAAAATATACATAAAAATGAGCAATCATCAATCATACCAAGACTTCACTTTCGTCAGTTGTTTGACATTCTCGGCACCCGAGGATCTTGTGAGATGACGCTGGTTGCTGCGAGCTCATATCTAAGAAAAAAATCACTAACAGGGCGGACGCAGAAAAACACATTTTATTTCTAGAGACTCCGTACCTACTGTCAAAACTCTAAAGACCGACTGCACAGCTCCTGTCTTCACCATAAAAGACCTGTTTCATCCTGCCTTTGCTAACAAAATAAGAGTCTCAGAAAGCTAGCGTGCACAAGCTAGCAAGCTACGGAGTTTGATGCCAATGTATTTCTCCCCCGCCCTCAGCGACCGCTTTCTCACTTGCTTGCCCACTGACGTCACTCACCTGCTGCCAGACATTAAAGGGCCACACACATATGCTACTCTCATAACAAAGTGTTTAAAAACGAGTATGCAAGTTGGACAAATGAGATGCCAAATCCAACCACTTTCATGTGGTATTGGACAGAAAGGAGGACTTTTTTTTCCCTCCATTTGAAAATGCGGACGTTATCAGCACCACTGTCTAATTCCAATCAATGCAAGTCATCAGAATCAAATACACCAACTTATATTCTTGTCTTCATGAAAGAAAGGAATCTATGTGTGTTAAACATGCTTGTATTATCATTAAAGACCATTAACTTGTTAACAAAAATGTCTCTTTCATAAATAAATAAATATAAATTATAAATAGGAATGAGGTGGATCTCCTCGACTTGGTCAATTGAAAAGTAGCTCACCTGCAGAAAAAGTGTGAGTGCCCCTGGTCTAAAATAACGTATTTAAAAAATAAAAAATAAAGTTTAAATTGTATTTACAGAAATCATAAAATACTAACAAATCTAATAAAAGAAAATAGAGCCACCCTAACTCCGACCCCATCACAACTTTAAAACATTTAGGATAGAAATTTACAAAGCAATTGAGAAGAAAACATCAATCTAAAAAAAGGAAAACCAAAAATGTACAAACCCCGTTTCCATATGAGTTGGGAAATTGTGTTAGATGTAAATACAAACAGAATACAATGATATGCAAATCCTTTTCAACCCATATTCAGTTGAATATGCTACAAAGACAAGATATTTGATGTTCAAACTGATAAACATTTTTTTTGCTTGCAAATAATCATTAACTTTAGAATTTGATGCCAGCAACACGCGACATAGAAGTTGGGAAAGGTGGCAATAAATACTGATAAAGTTGAGTAATGGTCATCAAACACTTATTTGGAACATCCCACAGGTGTGCAGGCTAATTGGGAACAGTTGGGTGCCATGATTAGGTATAAAAGCAGCTTCCATGAAGTAATTCACAAACAAGGATGGGGTGAGGGTCACCACTTTGTAAGCAAATTGTCGAACAGTTTTAGAACAACATTTCTCAACGAGCTATTGCAAGGAATTTAGGGATTTGACCATTTATGGTCCGTAAAATCATCAAAAAGTTCAGAGAATCTGGAGAAATCACTGCACATAAGCGATGATATTACGGACTTTTGATCCCTTAGGCGGTACTGCATCAAAAAGCGACATCAGTGTGTAAAGGATATCACCACGTGGGCTCAGGAACACTTCATAAAACCATTGTCAGTAACTACAGTTGGTCGCTACATCTGTAAGTGCAAGTTAAACTCTACTATGCAAAGCCAAACCCATTTATGAACAATATCCTGAAACGCCGCCGGCTTGGCTGGGCCCGAGCTCACCTAAGATGGACTGATGCAAAGTGGAAAGGTGTTCCGTGGTCTGACGAATCCACATCTCAAATTTTATTTGGAAACAGAGGACGTGGTGTCCTCCAGAACAAAGAAGAAAATAATCATTCTGATTGTTATCGACGCAAAGTTCAAAAGCCAACATCTGTGATGGTATGGGGGTGTATTAGTGACCAAGGCATGGGTAACTTACACATCTGTGAAGGCACCATTAATGCTGAAAGGTCCATTCAGGTTTTGGAGCAACATATGTTGTCATCCAAGCAACGTTATCATGGACGCCCCTGCTTATTTCAGCAAGACAAGTGTTACAACAGCGTGGCTTCGTAAAAAAAAAAAAAAAAAGAGTGCGGGTATTTTCCTGGCCCGCCTGCAGTCCAGACCTGTCTCCCATCGAAAATGTGTGGCGCATTATGAAGCGTAAAATACGATAGCGGAGACCCCGGAGTGTTGAACGACTGAAGCTCTACAGAAAACAAGAATGGGAAAGAATTCCACTTTCAAAGCTTCAACAATTAGTTTCCTCAGTTCCCAAATGTTTATTGAGTGTTGTTAAAAGAAAAGGTGATGTAACACAGTGGTGAACATGCCCTTTCCCAACTACTTTGGCATGTGTTGCAGCCATGAAATTCTAAGTTAATTATCATTTGCAAAAAAAATAAAGTTTATGAGTCTGAGCACCAAATTTCTTGTCTTTGTAGTGCATTCAATTAAATATGGGTTAAAAAGGATTTGCAAATCATTTTATTCTGTTTATATTTACAACCAAAACAATTTCCCAACTCATATGGAAACGGGGTTTGTATAAAAGCAACAATTTTCATAATAATAATAGTAATTATAATAGATTAATAACATCAGTAATAATATTTAATGTTTTTAATACAAAACCTCATTCTTAAAAAAAATATATTTTCCCAAAAAAGTTCTGATTCTCGAAAATTAGAAAAAGATTTAACATAAACAAAAATCTTTCTTTTGAGCACCCGAAATAACCACTTAGCCTGAGGTCTTGAACCTAACCAGGAGTGTGAGGATTGATACAAATCGACAGTAATAATACCAAGTATAGTATTAGTATATGGTCGATACTTAATGATTTGATAAATTTTTTTTATATACAAAATAGTTTTTTGCTGTTATTGTTTACAAAATTAGAAAATATGTGTTAGGGCATTAAAAGGACTTTAAAGTACCAGTAGAGTGGAAAAACAAGGTGACTTTATATGCTTATTTGATTTTTTTTGTATTCATTAAAAAACATTCAATTGTATTAAGATCCCCAAAATATGTGAAAACACAGTTTAAACATCGCAAAATTCCACAATTAGTCAGCCATTTCGAATATTCTGCTCTGAATACCTCTGGCTATTTTTGGAGATTTGTCATTAATCAGATATATATGATAATAGTTTTGATATAGAGCCAACTTGTTTTTCTTTTCTACTAGTACTTTAAGGGCAAAAGACTAATTATTTTAATATGTATTTGTGTAACCGGAATTTTTGCTTATGATGACTTATTTTGCGGGTAAGCGGAAGAAGATGGATGGATGGACTTATTTTGCCCTATTGCCATTATTTTGCTCAAAATATTGACTGTAATAAAAGGTAATGAGAAAATAATTTAAATATTTATTTGATATTGTTACATCGCCATCTTATCAATTACCGACGTTGAAATATCAACATTGGCATGAGACCAATACTGCCCCTATAACTACTTGGTATTGGATTGATACACAAATATGTAGTAACGGCCAAAACTAATGTAAAGTATCCAAACAGAAGACTAAGTGCTTATTACATTTGAACAGAAGTGTAGATAATCTCCCGCCAATAATAATCATAGTGCATAGATTTTCCCCCCCATCTTGAATCCATACAGTACAAGTGCTTGTGCGTTTACCTGCTGACCCAGTGGGCCGGGATGCCGTGCAGGGCGAAGAGGGTGAACTTGAGGTGGTCCGTGGTCCCGGAAGCTTCCTTGCTGCTCGGCCGCTCGGCCATTTCACCGTCTAGCGAGGGTGACATGAAGGAGGCGGAGGGTGCGCAGAAGGAGCGCAGGTAGAGCTTGGCCAGGTCGTACACGGCCTGAGTGAGCAGCGCCATGCTTTCATCCACGGCACTGCTGTTACCTGGCCAGTGTTAGTCAAAGACGAATGCATTCCTTCCTTCCTTGCATTCTATAAATTGCACCCTTAAATGACAATTTAACGTGTGTGTCTTACCATTTGACGGCTGTCCGGATGGCGGTGACCCCATCTACAAAGCAGGCCGTGATCAATTTAGGAGCATATTCTAATGAGCAAGTGTGTTTCATGTGTGCATTTGGAACCCACCTTGGGCGAGCGCGTCCTGGGTAAGTTGACGGAGTGTCGCAGCCTTTTGACGGCCTCAGTAACGGCCTGGGTCTCCACCTCGTCCAGCGCGCAGCAGAAGTTCTTCACTGTCTGCACCACCCGGTCCACAGTCTTGTACTGGGTACTCTGAAGCCATAGATACACACTTGTTGGTTTGTTCTAGGGATGGGTACCATTCACATTTAAACCAATACGGTGCCAATACCTGTTCCCTAGGTATCAATACCGGTATTCAGCGGTATCACATTTTAGTACTTTTGTGTGTGTTCGTAAGTAATTATGTTTTTTGATAACATAATCTTATTTTCATCTAAACATTTTAAAATGATATGTTGTTTCCTTATCAGCTTTAAGAAAACTTTGAAAGAAGTTGTGTGTAAATGAGCAAAACTGAGCTTTTGGCTTTTGTCATAAAAAATTGGGCAACGGTATTGATAAAACAAACAAAAAACAATCTAATCTGTTTTATTGAAAATACTGTATCACTATATTGATGAACAGAGGCATCACAACGAAAGAATGCGGTTGCTAGATGTGGGATCTTTGTGCACCACACAATTCGATCCGACCTAGATTCTTGGGGTGAGAATTTGACTAAAAATGGACTCATTGTGATTTTTGATTTAACCCGATTCTCGCAATGTGTTATTTGGTATATTAATCGTAAAATAACCTCTTAAAAACAGCTTACAGGTTCCAAACCTTTAGGTTGTTGACCTATCATGTGTACGTGCAGTGAGTCAGCATGGAGATGGCCTAAAGGCTTTTTTTAAGATTGGATTTAATTTTTTAAAAATTATTATTACAAAAATGTCATTTGTTATAGATTTTTTTAAAAACTATGAATCGATTTAGAATCGGAATAAATACGATTCTGATTCAAATGTAAATCAATGTTTTTGAGCACCTCTAGTCTTTGCTTTTTCAGGCCAAAAAAGCAAATTACAGCCGGTGAATGTATTTTTATTTTTTTTAAACTGGCAATAATTTATTTTCTTTTTTCCACCAGATAACATGTCCACGCTTATGTGGCCATGGCCTCAGTTTGCCTCCGTAATCAAAAAAGCACCATAGCACTGGCGCCGGCAACCATAAGTTGTTTTGTGTAAAATGGCCTTCAACACATGCCAACAGTCCATTGTATATGCTATTATTAGCATGTATGACATCATGGGATTGAAGAGGGTAGCATACTTTGCAGCAGTGCATTTAGTTTTTAACGAGCGTTTCCCTCCTCCAAGTTTTCAGCATACATTACGTACACTGTGACATGTGTGACTCCTGTCATTAGCTTGGCCGTATCCAAAAGCCTACTTCTTTTTGACTGTTCCTGCTTGCTCATACTCGGTGTGCAACATGTATTTGCCCCATCCTCCAGTTGTAATAGTACTTGCAAATGGGAATGGTTGTCGTTCACATCTTAACCTATACTGTACCTGGGAATCGATCAACGGTACCTATTCATTAATATTAATCATGTTAAAAAAATAAAACGTTTTTTTTTCTTGCAACATTTTAAAATGAGGTGATTATGATAACTGCTGTCCAGTTGTTGTATCTTGTTCCGTTATTTAATTTTAGAGTCTGATTAGCAATTAGGTTGCATTGACAGTTGCAAGTCCAAGACATTAAATGGCAGTAGAAAATAGTTTATAGTGTGTTGTTTTGTTGCGCCCTAAAAGGTGTTAACATTGTAAGTATTGCACTTACTAAGCGCCAGCTGTTAGATTGTAAAGTGCATCTAAGTTGTAGTTTTCATTCACAAATTTAGAGGTGTTCAAATTGTCATGTAAAAATCGCTAATGCTAATCATTAGCATGTCAATAGCAAAGCCAATGCATGTTAGCATCAAGATAGCACATTTCTGAAAAAGTGGAGCATTACTTCCCTTTTTTTGGAGCGTTTTGAGTCAATTGTGTTGTTGGCATTGAAAATTGCAATATTAGAGAGGAACAAGCGGTGAAAAAAATAGATGGATTGAGGATTTATTAAGTAGTTTTTCAATTTTGTCATATTTCCTGTGTTGAACATTTTTTGGGGTGATTACCTCAGTGCGGTGCAACGTGAGCGGCTGACTCTGTGTCGCCTTGGAAACGCTCGAGATGAAAGTATGGCTTTGCAGAACGCAGACTTTCTTACAGTACCTCCGCCAAAGAGGTTATGTTTTTGCCAGGGTTTGTTCGTCAGCAACATAATTCAAATAGTTATCGAAAGATTTTCAAGACATTTTTCAGGAAATGTCAAAAAAAGCAAAAAAAAATTGTCGCATCGACTATGAACACACTTTGCTTAAGCGCCAGAATAAAAACTACACCACAAATGTTTGTATGATACCGTGAGGCGTCACAGTATTATTGTAAAGACTTATGAACCGAAACCGTTACACCCCTTTGCATATACTGATCGCTGGTCGATCGACTTACTTTTACTTTGAGTTTTAAAATACCCACAATTTTCCCATCCTTCATTTTCCCAATTTGCCAAAGGTTCACAACGTACCTCATTTTGTAGACAGATGTTAACTTGGTTGTGATAGCCTTCCAAGTAGTCGATCAGGCCTTGCCTGGACAAACAAAGACTGCAATGAGAGGAATATTCTGTTGCATGCCAAACCTTCAGCCTTGGGCCTTCTTACCTGGTGGCAGTCTCCTTAAAGGGTCGCTCCACATAGCTCAGGTACTTCTCCAGATTAATGGCGGCATTATCGTCATCCACCTGAGGGTGGGGATGGGAGAGAAGATTAATGAGCAGGATCAGGTTTGCAAATAAAAATTCATGGCGGGGTTAAAGAGGACATCTTGGAGGAAATGAAAATGACTTACAGTGCGAGCCAAGTCCTGTCTCATAGTAGCGTGAGATAGAAGCTGTAATGTGATCTCATTCTCCCACTTCCTGCAGTTCTGGACGTACTCATGGCTGCCCAGGCTGTGTTTACTGCAACAAGTACAAAAAAATAAATAAGGTATGACAACCGTCTGATTTACATGACCTTGGTCTGTGTTGATGCCTCTTCTTTCATTGAAACAACTTACTTTTGCAAAACTTCCTCCCGCCCACAGACTTTGAGCAGGTAGCTGGAGAAGTCCACCTGGTTGAGGTCGTCGTGGACCCAGCAGAGAGTCTGACTGATCAGGAGCTCCACCGGAGAATTCACTAGATATGGAAAGAATAGCGAATGAAGGGATGACGGCGCAGTGCTGAAAAAGGAACAAAAATAACTACTTCCTGCTTTACTGCATACGTTTGACCGAGTCGGACGCAACATGGTAGTCAAGCAGTGAAGAATGTTTTGTTGTTGATTTCACGGGCACATAATTGGTAACACACATTACTGCCACCTACAGGGTGGAAGTGAATAGCAACACCAGGCACCTTGACGTGGGTAAGACAAATGAGCGCCCTTAATGTGTGTGACAGTAATACAAACCCCCTTTCCATATGAGTTGGGAAATTGTGTTAGATGTAAATATAAACGGAATAAAATGAT
Source organism: Nerophis ophidion (assembly GCF_033978795.1). NCBI lineage: Eukaryota > Metazoa > Chordata > Actinopteri > Syngnathiformes > Syngnathidae > Nerophis > Nerophis ophidion. The sequence goes on from NC_084613.1 coordinate 19,375,530, forward strand.
TTGCAAATGCTTTTCAACCCATATTCAGTTGAATATGCTACAAAGACAACATATTTGATTTTCAAACTGATAAACATTTTTTTTTTGCAATTAATCATTAACTTTCGAATTAGATGCCAGCAACACGTGACAAAGAAGTTGGGAAAGGTGGCAGTAAATACTGATAAAGTTGAGGAATGCTCATCAAACCCTTATATGGAACATCCCACAAGTGTGCAGGCTAATTGGGTATAAAAGCAGCTTCCATGAAATGCTAAGTAATTCACAAACAAAGACGGGGCGAGGGTCACCACTTTGTAAGCAAATTGTCGAACAGTTTTAGAACAACATTTCTCAACGAGCTATTGCAAGGAATTTAGGGATTTTACCATCTACAGTCCTTAAATTCATCACAAGGTTTAGAGAATCAGGAGAAATCACTGCACGTAAGTGATGATACTACAGACTTTTGATCCCTCAAGCGGTACTGCATCAAAAAGCGACATCAGTGTGTAAAGGATATCACCACATGGGCTCAGGAACACTTCATTAAAACCACTGTCAGTAACTACAGTTGGTCGCTACATCTGTAAGTGCAAGTTAAAACTCTACTATGCAAAGCCACACCCATTTATCAACAATATCCTGAAACGCCGCCGGCTTCGCTGGGCCCGAGCTCACCTAAAATGGACTGACGCAAAGTGGAGAAATGTTCTGTGGTCTGACGAGTACACATTTCAAATTATATTTGGAAACAGAGGATGTGGTGTCCTTCACAACAAAGAGGAAAATAACCATTCAGATTGTTATAGACGCAAAGTTCAAAAGCCAGCATCTGTGATGGTATAGGGGTGTATAAGTGCCCAAGGCATGGGTAACTTACACATCTGTGAAGGCATCATTAAACCTGAAAGGTCTATACATGTTTTGGAACAACATATGTTGTCATCCAAGCAATGTTATCATGGACCCCCCTGGTTATTTCAGCAAGACAAGTGTTACAACAGCGTGGCTTCGTAGTAAAAGAGTGCAGGTACTTTCCTGGCCCGCCTGCAGTCCAGACCTGTCTCCTATCGAAAATGTGTGGCGCATTATGAAGCGTAAAATACGACAGCGGAGACCCCGGAGTGTTGAACAACTGAAGCTCTACATAAAACAAGAATGGGAAAAAATTCCACTTTCAAAGCTTCAACAATTAGTTTCCTCAGTTCCCAAACGTTTGAGTGTTGTTAAAAGAAAAGGTGATGTAACACAGTGGTGAACATGCCCTTCCCCAACTACTTTGGCACGTGTTGCAGCCATGAAATTCTAAGTTAATTATTATTTGCCAAAAAAAAAATTAAGTTTATGAGTTTGAACATCAAATATGTTGTCTTTGTAGTGCATTCAATTGAATATGGGTTGAAAAGTATTTGCAAATCATTGTATTCCGTTTATATTTACATCCAACACAATTTCCCAACTCATATGGAAACAGGTTTTGTACACAGTATGCATTTTTTTAAGTGACTGCCCAAATTCCATTGTTATGTATTATTGGTAAGCCTACTTGTTGTATTGTATTTTTTTAAAACACCTTTTTGGGTAACACAGACGTAGGCTAGAGTCCGGATAACAAACTGGCGGACCGCGGGGCAGACCCAGACCCCGTCTAATATGGAGCTGGACTAAAAGTCAATTATTTAAATATTTTGGGCAATGACAGAGAGCTTCTTGACCGAGCCAGCATTTATGAATGTTATGGTGCCTTTTGATCAGATAAGAAAATACGTTGAACTACTCACTAGAACTCAACCAATCGAATCTATGTATTACGGGAAATTATTATGGTAACTCTAAATGCAGAGACAGATGAAAGAGTAGAGAAGCGAGTGACATGGAACAAGTGTGTGATATCCAGGTTAATTTAGGAAGGAAACGAGTGAGATGTGCGCACTTGTAATTGTGACAAATAGATATTTACACTATTTGTTCTGTTAAACTGCTAATGGTAAGTAGTGATGGATACAGAATTCAGTACGTTTACAGGCACCGACCAAATTCCGTTGGTACTACAGAGTATCGATTTACGTAAAATCGAACTCGATACCTTTGTTGCACGTGACGTTACGTCCGGTTCCAGACTAAACACGGGCTCACGTAAACAATCACTCAAGCAGCACTCAGGGTGGACTCAGACAAACTCCCTCCAAGTAATGTTGCAAATTTCAACACCACCAAAGCAAGTATGCTTGGTAGAAATCGCTCAACTGTAAAATAAGGCTCCACTCTTCAAAAATGTTAATTCACATAGGATTTGCTATTGACCGGCTAATATAAGCATTAGCCCTTTTCACGGCGATTACAACACCCCGCCAAATTTTGTCAGAAAAACTACAACTAAGATAGATGTTACACTGATGGTGTGTATTAAGGACAACACTTAGAGTATGAATACTTTGTAGGCCGCAACATAACACATTGAGCTTCCTGGAAAAAGCTATTTCCTAGTTCATTGATAGCCTATATATAACTGCTCTTATTGTCTTAGAAATGCAACTGAATTGCAAATGACACTCAAGTGGAATATCAAGCTATAACAACTGGACAGCACAATTACAATCATCTAATTTTAAATCTTACTTTTCAAAAAATATATATTTCAGTCATCGACCTTCAACAAATCCAGAAATAATTTTGTAGCATTCACTACTTTGTTGGCTGGAAGACTCATTGTGTTGAATTGGAAGGCAACAGCGCCTCCTTGACAAACCCGCTGGATTAAAGATGTTCAAAGGTTTTTAAGAAATTAGGAAAAGATTAGCCTGACATTGAATGGTTGTTCTGCAAAGTTTCAAGAACTGCGGGGTGCCTTCTCCAAATTAACCCCGACTGAAACACAATTGAAATGCAGGTGTTTGATGAGCCTCTTGTGTGCTTGTGGGTTGCTATTCCTCATCTAACTTTGTAGATACTTGTCATACTTTGTCATAGCTGTTTTGATCAGACCATGGGACTTATTTTTTCTCTAAGGCGGTTCAGGAATACAGCTGTCAGCGCTTTTATGTTGACATCTGTTTATGGTTCGTTACTTTATTTTTTTAATTTATTTACAACTTACGTAAATTATATGTGTATGAAAACCAATAAATATATATATATATTTTTTAAATAATTATTAAACAATGACATTGTTGAGTACTCGTATAGATTCTCAGCAACAGGGAATTAATAACATATCGGTTCATATGTGAATGGTACCAATCCCCAATGGTAAGACGCACACAGACCCTTTAAAATGTCAATTTAATAAGAAAAAATATGTAGAATTATGTTGTTTTTGCCCCTGTTACTTAATAACGAAAATAAAACAAAGTGTGTGGAAACCGTTAACATGGACTGTTCTGTCCAGACAAAAGACATTGAAATCAAGACAGACATGTTTCGGACTGTTTAACTTTGTTATCGATTACCGTTATCACTTTCATCCACCTGCTAATTAGAAGGTGTGGCCATTACTTGCAGGACAAACAGGAGTGAGCCATTTTGTTGTTTCTTATATTGTGAGAGGCATGGTCTCGTCTTCGGTCGCCCTTTAAAACCAGTGAGCGCATACGTGCTGCAAAGGTGTGAAGAGACACTCCAACCTGATAATCAGCATGCTGCTTTGCATGGCTCCAATTTCAAATCAAACCGGTTCTCGGTCCAGAAGAAGTACTGCAGCAGGGAACTACTGACGCTGTAGGCATAGGCCAACAGGGAGTTTGTTGACATAAGCAAGCTTATTTTGTTCTTTTGCTGCTACTAATAGCGACAAAAACCATGGCAAATGGATTTCAAAGTTAAGATAAGGTGGTTGAAGGAGACGTGTGTGGAAGTGGCCAGACATTTCAAGAGATGGAGACCACCCTGGGATCCAGTAATAATAGCCCTCCACCCATCAGAGGAATGGTGGTTATTTTTTTTCACCATACCGCCAGTGCAATGGAGGACTTACGCTACATTCACAGTGCAGGGGAAAATGCCTAATTCAGATTTTTTGTTAAATCCAATCTTTTCATATCCGTGGTTCTTAAACTTTTTTCACCGAGTATGACCGCAATGATCGACATTAAAATACAGTAGCATGGTAGGCCTGAGTATTTGTTCAAAACAAGTCAGAGGTTCCATTTACAAAAATATTTAATATAATGTTTGAACAGTAACACTGTGTTGGAATGTAGTAAAATAAAACACAGTATTTAGTCAAGTGATTCTTTGGCGCACCACTGGATGCAGCTCGCGTACCACAAGTGGTACACCTAGCACAGTTTGAGAATCACTGATTTATATAGTCGTTCAAATTACAAACAAAAATCGATTTCCAACGTGAACAAAATGGGACCTGCATGATGTCACGTGCTGCAGTGTTTACGGAAGTAAGCATAACTCCAGTTTAAGTAGGTCTCGGTCCTGGCACATCTGTGGCCATTTCAGGCATTTTGTTCGACCGGAGTCAACATTTTTATTTTAATTTTTAAATCAAATTATTTGGCGAGGGAGATTAAGAAGGTCTGCGATGAGGTGGCGACTTGTCCAGGGTGTACCCTGACTTCCGCCCGATTGTAGCTGAGATAGGCGCCAGCGTCCCCCGCTACCCCAAAAGGGAATAAGCGGTAGAAAATGGATGGATTAAGAAGGAAGAGGATTTTGCTTCTCGCAGTTTAGGGAGCATATTTATGTTGACACGTGTTCCAAGGACCACGTGGAATTGGTGGGACATTGAGAAGAATGGGAACCTTTTTGGCACCGACCGAATCCCGCCGGTCTCGCAGAGCACCGGTTCACACAAATTCCAAAAGTACCATGTTTCGGTACCTGGGCTCCACGTCGCGACCGGTTGCAGACTCGTCGCACTTTGGCGCTATGCAATAACCCCAGCAGAAAATATACGATACAATCAAACAGCCAGTGCTTAATAAGTACAATACTTACAGCAGGGGTGCCAGTAATGTGGCGTGTGGGCCAAATGGGCCATTTCACTTGCCCCGCCAAAGGGTGGCTTCCCAAAATGTAATAAATATTCTTACTCTTTAAAGCTCACACAATCACTAAATAACTTGTCAGCAAAGTGAACAAGTTGCATTCTATCACAGGTGATCATCGCGACTACCTAATTAATGGCGGCTCTTGATTAAACTACCCACTTGTTTTGTTGTACAACTCTACGCTTAAATGACTGTGATAGGCCTACAGCCCAATGGAGGCAAAACATTTGGGCAACCCTGACTTAGAGTATTAAAACTTTAAAGGGCACAACAAAAAACTAAACAACACAACATAGACCAAAGTTGGTAGCAAACATGGCGCCCTGTAGTCACATGAGGGGCTTTTGACCAATCAGGGAGAGTATGGCCAGAGGATCTCCTAAATGATTGGCCAAAAGCATCTCACGTGACTACTGGGCACCATGTTTGCTACCAACGTTAAAACCGAGTTGGCCATACCCTTGTTACACATGGCTCTCCCATAAACTATACACTGCTGCCACCTAACGTCTTTGACTTGCAACTTAATGTCAGACTTGTAAATGAGACTCAGAAATATGATAATAAAACAAGATATAACAACTGGACAGCAGTTACTGTCAGCTATATTTTACAGGTTGCAATACAAATTGATATTTTATAATCAAAAAACATTAACATTTATTAACACATACAAAAGTAATGAAAATTGATGCTGTTGAGTATTACCGGTATCAATTCCCAGGTGCCGGGAATTGGTACAGGATCGTTTCATATGGGAATGGTACCAATCTTTAGACATTGAGTCCTAAAGCATCTTAGTTTTCTGCTCATTCATCCCCTCTATATTTTTGCTACAGTCTATTTTGGCAAATCATTTTGCATTTGACAACGTATTTGTCTGATGAATGCGACACGATCGTTCAGACTGCAGTTGCATCGGATTTTTAAAAATTGGAGATCTTGGATGTGGGAGAAAAAAAAAAAATCGGAATTGGCTTGCAGTGTGAACATAGTCTTTGACATGCCGGTGTTTTGTAAAGTACTGGCTCCATCACGACACCTGTTATATGCACAGGAGCCATGTTGAAAAGCTGTCAAGGAAAAAAAAAAGGAAAATATTTATTTCGTCTGTAGAAGGTGAACTGGAAGTGAACACAGGAAGCTGGGAAAGCGGTAAAGGAAGTTCTACGTGCCAAGTCAGTGGACATTGGGTCAAGTCAGCCAGATGTAAGACATGATGACGCTGAGGCCCATTACTGGAAACATCTGAGGTGTCAGCAGGATTGACAGTAAGATACACACACCCAGAAAGCACACACACACACACACACACACACACACACACACACACACACACACACACACACACACACACACACACACACACACACACACACACACACGAGAATTTACAAGCTATTAGTCGCACAAAAGGCAAAGTTGTGAGCTCGGTGTTAGGGTGTGTGAGGGGTCAGTATCAACTCTCCAAGGAAACTTGGTCGAATGCCTTGGAGTGAGGAGGAAACATCACTACTCAACTATTGTAGGTGCAATATGCAGAAGAGGAAGGTGGTGTACTTCCTCCGGGGCAGGAGGTGGGGAGCGGGTGAAGTGTTCTGCCTCTCCTTTCTTCACTTCAACCAGTAAGGACCTTTTTTGGCAGTTACAGTGGGTACTGAGAGTATTCAGACACCTTTTAATTGTTCCCTCTTTGTTTCATTGCAGCCATTTGCTAATATCAAAAAAAGTTCATTTTATTCCTCACTAATGAACACTCGGCACCCCATCTTGACAGAAAAAAACAGATATTTGAAAATTTTTGCAAATGTATCAAAAAACTAACAAAAACATTGCTATTTGCAGCACCACTCAAGTTCCATCAGGGTGGTTTTCTTAGTCTAGTCAGGGAAGTGAACAAGAACACAATGGTCAGTCAGTCAGAGCTACAGAGGAGAACCTTCCAGAAGGACAACCATCTCTGCAGCAAACCACCCATCACCCCTGTATGGTAGAGTGGCCTGACGGAAAGCTATTTCTTAGTAAAAAGTAAAAGTTAGGGTTGTCCCGATACCAATATTTTGGCAACGCTACCAAAATGTATTTCAATCATTTTCTAAACTTTTCTAAATAAAAAAGAAAACAAAAGTGGCATTATTGGCTTTATTTTGACAAAAATAAAGTACATTAAACATATGTTTGTTATTGCAAACCAAGAGCAATTTTGTCCTTAAATAAAATAGTGAACATACAAGACAACTTGTCTTTTAGTAGTAAGTAACCAAACAAAGGCTTCTAATTTGGCTGCTGACATGAGCAATAACATATTGTGTCATTTATCATTCTATTATTTTTTCTAAATTATTAAGGACAAGCGGTAGAAAATGAATAATTAATCTACTTGTTCATTTACTGATAATATTTGCTTATTTTCTGTTTTAACATGTTGTATTTACACTTCTGTTAAAATGTAATAAAGACAATTTCTTCTTTTAGTTTGTATGCTTTACATTAGTTTTGGACGATACCACAAATTTGGGTATGGATCCATTGCCAAGTAGTTACAGGATCATACATTGGTCATATTCAAAGTCCTCATGTGTCCAGGGACCTATTTCCTGACTTTATAAAGATAACATACATTTTTTTAAATTTAAAAAATATTTTGAGATGATAAAAAATATTGATGTAATCATAATAGTAGCGACAAGATACGCTCTTGTACTTTGTATCATTACAGTGGATGTCAGGTGGAGATCTACTCATTGCATTTGTTTACATTCAGGAGAGCCAGCTGGCTGTTAGTGGTTAGCTATTATATCCTACTGCAGGGCTTAGTGAAGCATGTTTAGCTATTCCTGGTACTGCAGGGATGATACTTTTAAAGCACCTCTTGCTTAGCGGCGTTTTAGTGTTACAGCTTCACCTTTATCATTAGTTTTCAAGCCAAAATGCGAACAGTCTCCCTTTTCTGTCTACTACTTTCCATCTGCTTGTAAGTACATTGTTTATTTTGAGCCGATACAACCCAAATAAAACATCCACATTTACACCTTGTTCTTAAATTGAATACACGAAAAATACATTTTCTTTGCTACTGTTCAGCCTGAAAAGGAGTAAGAAGAAAAACTTGTTAATTAACGCCCCATGGTCATTTGACCTTAAACGGTTACAATGGTACAAAGACACAACGGCGATCATTTAGATCTTAAAACAAAAACAATGACAGTAATAGATTATACATTCTCGTAGATTCTTGTTCATACATCTCAAAAGTATTTTCCCTAAAGTTTTAGTTTTTTTAATTTATTGAAATATGTACACTGCGATGAAGTGGCAACTTGTCCAGGGTGTACACCGCCTTCCGCCTGATTGTAGCTGAGATAGACTCCAGCGCCCTTGACCCCGAAGGGAATAAGCGGTAGAAAATGGATGGATGGATGAAATATGTACATTCTTTTAACTGCATTCCTAATTTATTCCAGAGTTTTACACCTTGCAGAAAGAGACAAAAAAATATTTCCGGTTACTCTTAACTCTTATGATCTTACAGTTTGATACTCCGTGCAACGTATATTCTCCATCCCTTTTTGTAAATAGCGTTTGGATGTTAACAGGGAGCTGGTTATTTCTAGCCTTGTACACAATTTGTAGAGTTAAGAAATCCACAATATTCTTTCATTTTAACGACCGGGATTCCCTAAAAAAAAAAAAGAAACGATAAAGGGAAAGATGAATGCAGAAATTTACACAGACATCCTGGATGAAAACCAACACTTACCCTCCAACCAGATGAAGCTTGAGAAGTGCTGCAAAGAGGGATTGGCAAAACTGCCCAAAGATAGCTTGTGGCATCGTATTCATAAAGACTTGAGGCTGTAACTGCTGCCAAAGGTGCAAATTTCTCAAAAAGGTTAATTATGTTTTCTTATTCATATACTTTTCAAATGTTCTTGTAATTAGACAATATTTTCCGTATAATAGATGGAATTTTTACCATCTAAATTCCATCTAATAATTTCAAAATATTGTCTGATTGCAAGAAAAAATTATAATAAAAGTATTGAGCAAAAGCTATGAACACTTATGTACATGTGATATTTGAGGGTTTTTTAATTGATAATATATTTGCGAAAATTTCAGTTTTTTTCTGTCAATATGGGGTGATGAGTGTACATTAATTAGAAAGGGGTCTGAATACTTTCCGCAACCCACTATAAAGACCTCGCGGACAAAAAATCTGTTCCATAGGCTAAACCACAATCAACGCTCCTTACCATCACAGGTGAAAGTAACAGGCTGCTGAGAGTCGGAGATTTCAATTGACACCTTCACGGAGCAGCTGGTGTCCCCTCCGGCGTCCCTCTGGGCGATGACGGGGCTGAAGACGTAGCCGGGGTTGGTGGCCATGTCGCCGTGAGGGAATTTGGAGCGCAGGCTGCAAGAAGATTCATGCAGCGGTCAGGACGCACATTCATGTTTTATCGCTACCTGTAGCATGTAGTGCAGTAGAGCCTTGTTATTATCGGGGGCTTCGTCTCAAAAGCCCAAGTGAATGGTGAAAAACGTGATGAATGGTTGCACGCATAAAAAGCAACAAAAATTAGGGGTGTGAATCTGATTGATTTGATTCTATTCCAGGGGTGAATATTCAATTCAGAGTTGATTCTCCATTCAAACCAATTTTTGCAATGTATTATTTAATATAATAATTATAATTTATAATTGTCTTGGAGCCACTATGGATTGAACTTTCACAGTATCATGTTAGACCCGCTCGACATCCATTGCTTTCGGTCCCCTAGAGGGGGGGGGTTGCCCACATCTGAGGTCCTCTCCAAGGTTTCTCATAGTCAGCATTGTCACTGGCGTCCCACTGGATGTGAATTCTCCCTGCCCACTGGGTGTGAGTTTTCCTTGCCCTTTTGTGGGTTCTTCCGAGGATGTTGTAGTCGTAATGATTTGTGCAGTCCTTTGAGACATTTGTGATTTGGGGCTATATAAATAAACATTGATTGATTGATTGATGATAATGAAACTTTTGGAAAACAAAAGAAAGGGTTAAAAAAGCTTGTTCAGGTTGCATGGAGATGGCAGAATAACATATTTATTTAAATGAATTCTTATCAAAAATAAAAATGACAAATTAATATATTTAATATCTAAAATCGATTTTTAAAAATTGTGAATCGATTTAGAATCGGGATGAAAAACAATTGCAATTTGAATGTGAATCGATTTTTTTGTTCTCCCCTAATAAAAATGCCTATTTTTGATACTCTGTCTAAACCCCAGTAATGTGTCTCTCACCTATTAACATAACATTTGATTTTACATTAGAGGGGAACTGCACTTTTTTGGGAATTTTGCTTATCGTTCACAATCATTATAAAATCAGATAAATAACCATTCAAAAAGCGCCAACAATACTCCATTTATATTTCATGACTTGAATATTAACCAGGTATTAGTGATATTCTTATTATAAGCGCTAACGCAGAAAAAAATATTTATAGTGGCGGCGTGATCACGACCCTGTGTGCCTATGTTTACATCATCGAGTAGTCTGCTGTTTCCTCGCTTCCCTGCTCCTTGGAAGTTTATTGCAGATCATGCCTTTCACCTGGAAAGTAGATGGCTCAGGATATAATACAACCAGATGGTACACTTTGACAGTCATTTAGGACCTGGAACTAATGAGAATGACACGAAATGACACGCTTGGTCCCCCCCGCATCACCCTCCGTTTCTTTGTGAGGATTTTGAGAAATTTTTCATCTAAATGGGAGTATATGAACATCCAAGCAATCGGCATTCTAATGACAGCAGACATTGTACAGTAAGTGATGTTGTATTATGTTTGTTGGCTCTCATGAAGTCTGCAATGAGTAATAATCAGTGATGAAGAAAAAAAAAAAAGTATGTACATAAAACCTTAGAGGTTTTTGGACCACAGCTTGCATAGGCTTTATTGTAAGCAGACTTTTGATCTGTGTAAAGCAAAATGTTTGATACAACTCTTGCAGCCTTGTTTATTTGTATTTTTTGTGTGTTTAATTATATTTTTGGAATAAGCCTGGGGGCAATAAAACCGGTGTTACCTTGTTATGTCTTTGCAGAAGGAAACCACTTCCAGGTTCTGAGCGTCTTCTTCTTCCAAGGCGGCATTCTTTACCAGACCTTGTCCTTTCCCCTTGTCCTGTCAGAGACACAAACACACGCATGATGAAGGAACTTTTACACACATTGTATGCAATAAGCACCTTATCAGTCTCAAATGAGCTCGCCATCCTATAGCTGGGTTGGATATGACATCATATCCGTTTTTCTTCTGCACGGCTTAACTCACTCGATGGTCAAGCAGCTTCAGCGTAACATTAAAACAAGTGAGAATGAGTGTAGCATTTTAGCGGAAAATGCTGTATTGCTGTTTTGTTCTTGGGTGTTCCAATCATTCAAATAGAGAGGTAGGAAAGACATTTCATTGAGTCCCGAAAGAAATGGTAAGAAAGTCAGGGAAAAACGAAAGAGCGTAGAAGGAAATGGCTCTTTAAAATATCACTTTCATTATATTGTGGAATACCATGCTCGTGTCTGCAGTGATCACTTTGTAAAATGTTTGGTTTGAACATTTGATTTGTTTGAGAAACTTTCTGTGATGCAATTGAGTTTATTCTCTACTATATTAATAGTGTTTAAGAGCAGAACTAAACGTAAAAAAGGACAAGTGATGGGTATATTTTGATTTATTTTGTGGTTGCTATGCCTAAATATAACTACGAAGACCTGCTTGTGCAAATAAACTAACGTCATGTTAAGTCCTAGTAATAAATATTGTAATTGTTGGTCCAATTCAACTTATTTTCTTTCTCTATTTTCATAACAGAAACTAAAAGCTTAGTAGTTGGTGTACATGTAAGCCAAGTGCTTTGTTGGACACAGATGACCACATCCTAGCGTCTCTGGTGATATTTGTTAGCATGAAGAAAACATCCTTAATAGTATTAATAAACTAGATGAATACATCGCTGGTAGACTCAACAGCATATACTCAATCTTGATATCGCTAGCAAACATTGCTGAACAACAGGGACAGCTATAGACAAATAATGCCAAAATATGAACTTTACACCATAAAAACAGCTGCAGACATGAATTGCAGATGAGACTAAAATTGTAGCAGGAAATCAACTGCAAAAAAACATGTCCTTTTTCTCATTAGCGTCTCGATCACAGCTGCACCGCATTCGTTATGTAAATCCAATATGTTACTTAGCAATGCACGAATAAGTCCAACTTTTTCTTTCACGGATCAATATTTAATTTGTGGAACCCTCATATGTAAAGACATGATGTTTTCTTCTATAAATCATTGTGAGTGTCAAATGAAGTGCAAGCAGTAACGTCTTGGTGATGATAAATAGTTTAAATATTTTACAAATATATTTTTCTTAATAGTGCAAAAATCCAATCCATACCATTTAACCGATGTTTCTCATTTGTCTATAAACCTTTTAAAATACGCCCAAATATGCACTGATTCAGGTAAATAAACAGTAGCCTAATGGAGCTCTCGAACATCGCCTGAAACCCGTAAGTCTGCGGATGTGCCTCGAGGTCACGTGATTGCAACCCAGCTATTCATCTTAATATTTATGTTTGTTTTAGTAGCGGGGAATAATGCGGTTGATCCCCAGCACACGTCAAGAATTAACACCTCCTCTTCCAGGAGATTACAGTAACACGTTGTGCTTTTTACACGACTGTCTGACTAGAGGAATGCGCTTCCCTTGGCACAGGAAATGCTGGAGCAAAGAGGCCACGCCCCCTCTAGCGCCTGCCGTTTCGGTGCTCTGCAAAAGCGCTCAGTCACGGCATTGGGAGTATGTGACTCTGACATCACTCCCGGCGAGGGTGGGAGACAAGGAGGAGAGGGGTCTGGTGAAATGTTTGGAATGTGGATGTCATAGTCCCATTGGAGACGTCTGAGGGTTTGAACACACAAACCACTTGTTGACCCAGAGTGTCACAATCAAACAGGAAGGCAACAAAAAGACTTCCTGAAAAGGCTGACTGTCAGGTCACACAGTTCAGAGTGACCGCTGGTGATCACGCAGGCCACAGGAAAAGCTTGCATTGCAAAGTTGCAAAAAATATAATTTTTTTCTTTGCTAAAAAAGATTTGTGTTGTTACTTTATGGTATCTTAACAATGTGACTTGTTGCTCAATTCACACAATTTTTCGAGTTTAATTTGTATTAAAGCACCCCCAGGCTGTGCTTCGTGACAACCATGCTTTTACAGCTCCAGATCGGAGCTAAGCGCGTGATAGCAACTCTTTGAACAACAACATTTGACAACTATTTAGCGTCCGGAGCACACAACGTGATTAAACAGAGATAGGGAGTGCAAACTCGGGCTGGGAAATAAATAAACAAATATCAGCATAGAAATGTAATCAATATTACCGTATTTTACGGGCTATAAGTCGCAAATTTTTCCTACGCTTTGAAGCCTGCGGCTTATAAAACGGTTTGGTTAATTGATAGATTTTTATTCACTAACGGCCATAGTGTTTTGTATTCAACATTTTTTTCATTTATAAAAAACACCTGTGGAGACACTAAAAAGTTGTTTGTGCTATAAAGCCATATTTTGGAAAAATTCGCTCACTGCAGGTGCTGCGAGTTTTTATTTTCTTTTGTTTAGTGTCTTGAACAAGAAGCACAAGTGCTTTTCCGTCTACTAGTCATCCACAGTGTTTCTACTCATATGGTCTCTTCATTCATCACCCCAAGCAACGTTTGTAAATTTTACAATATAACTAAAACAATTCATGCTCACATGTTTGATGGTATTTTTTTCATGCATATTTGTATGTACTACTGCAGGGTAATAAAGCTAGCATCATTAGAATTAGCTAATATGCTAACACGTTTACAAACGTCTTTATTAGCATTATTAACATACAACGGCATTCTTTTTGTGTTGTTTCAGATTCTCAAAAATAAAATAAATTCACCAAAATGTCACTGTGGAGTCTGTTCAGCTGATTAGAGAGTTAGCTTGACAACGACTTACATTTTGTTTGATCAGCTGTTAAAGAAAATTTTCACAAAATCTTTCTGTGAAAATAACCAATTTCACAACGTTTATATCTGTAACTTATAGTCCAGTGCGGCTAACATATGGGACATTTTAGTTTTTTTGTTTGTGGGCGCGGCTTATATTCTGGTGCGCTCTTAGTCAGGAAATGTGTTTAATAAAACGTTAATTTTTTTTTCTATGTTGGAAGAAACTGGAAGTTGCGACGCAAGGTTGATTGCATGAACTGAGACACTCACTTTTTGACAACCGAACAACACAGGAAGTGAACACTGATCAATGGGAGTGACACACTAACAGCCAATCAGGTAACAGTATCAGCTATTAGGTTTGGTGTGGTCGCAACATCCTGTTGTCTCGCAGTTTATTCTTTGCATGAAGTGGGAAGAGAAACTGAAAATGAGTGCTGCAGAAAGCAAACAAATTGTGGATAAAAGAGAAAAAGTCACCTCACCAGTATGGCAGATTTTTGTAAAACAGACCATAGTAAGACCGATGTGGTCTGTAAATGATTCAAGGCGCTCGTCCCTATTAAGACTGGTAATACCACATCACCTTAGCGCTCGCCCTTTAGAGCACAGCTGTAACTTCATAGCACTAAACCTGCAGAAAATAGTTCTCAGGTTTCTTTACATTTTCACAATATTGCACTATTTTCTTACTTTATTAAACATTTCTTACACATTCCCTATTTTTGCACTTTCATTTTAAGAGCTTATTGTTAAGCGTTCAATGTGATTTTAAAATGTTGTTTACATTGACTGTTTTCCATGCTTGTGTTGACATTTGTTTACCTTTCTTTCGTCAAAGCGGAGGGGGTTATATACGCATGCGCACGAACTCACGCACGCATGCATCTGAGCTTCAAGCACACGTGTAAAGTGAAAAGCATTTCAGGTGACTACCTCTTCAGAATCAGAATCAGAATTAGACATACTTTATTAATCCCCGAGGGGAAATTAAAAGTTTCAGCACAATCCCATTCAAGATCAGACAAACATTACAGGGAGACAGAACAGGATCGCTGACGGGTCTGCCAACTTCCGGCGCTCCTTACAAAAAAGGTGAGATACAGGTAAACAGGTGGGGGGAATGGGGAAAAAAAAATAAAAGATTAAAATAAAATTTAAAAAAGAAATTAAAAAGCTCATTGAGAGAAGCCAAGAATGTGCATAACAGTAATCAGGGCAAAGAGTGGCTATTTTGAAGAAATTAGAATATAAAACATGTTTTTAGTTATTTCATTTTTTTTGTTTAAGTACAAAACTCCACGTGTTCATAGTTTTGAGGCCTTCAGTGACCATCTACAAGGTAAATAGTCATGAAAATAAAGAAAACCTATTGAATGAGAAGGTGTGTCCAAACTTTTGGCCTGTACTGTATATATATATATATATATATATTAATAAAACAATGTATATTTTTCTACCGGCCCTTATTGCCATTTAGTCATAAAAACATCAATAACTATTGATATGTACCGATATTAAAAATTTATATTGTGATACAGTTTTCAGCCGTATCGCCTAGCCCGAGTCGAAACACTGCATTGAATATTTTGCATTAAATGACATCATTCTCTCCAGTGACTCAGTGCAATGCAATGCAGTATGTTTTCTCATTCACAGGACAATGACGGCACACTGATTTTGAACACAAGGAGCGATTAGGTTACTCTACATTCTTATCACTTAAAGAGAACCAGGAGTCAAAGCAATGATCACCTAAAACATGGCAGATTAGTGATAGCACAATACCTATACGCAAAGCTTTGCAAATGATTAACTTTTAAATAGCCACTTAACAAAAAATCTGAAATATATATGTAGATATTACAAATATCAATTAAATATTTGAAATATTTCATACTCCTGTATCTGATTAAAATCCTTTGTTTTGTTTTTTTACCCTTGATGTCTTTCTGTGTCCAGGCATTTAATTACTGAGTTTCTGAAAAAATAACGACAAAATATTTTCATAATAATAAAAAATATCGATCAAACCACTTTAGTATCGAACATATAATAATATTATACTTGGTATCGTTACTGTTGATATTGTATGTATCCGCCCACCTTTGCTCAACATTCAACAGCTCTAGCTTGTGGTAAGCTTATCCTTTTACAGTGTGTAGTGTCGCATGTCAAGCTATTCCTTGTCCTCTCAGGATTATACTTGTAAGAAACGTAGTTTAATTGCCGGAATGGAAGCTGTGATTAGTAACTCAGAAGTGGAGGGACGTTAGCCGCTAGCGAGGATGCTACATTGTAGTGCAATAAGTAACCATATCCGTTTTTTCAAGCCCAAAAAGAAGCTAACAACTGTCAAATGTAAGCAACACAATTTGAATGGTTATGGTTGGAGTTTATTCCGTACATGCTTACAATTACAACATGATACATCACCATTTCCAGTTTCTCTTTTCGACATGTTTGAAAAGGAGTAGGAAGAAGCAGAGCTTACTTAGTCCTACCGGTATTCCATTTCATAGCAATTTCTAACACTTTTTTTCACATCCTGTTCTCAATTTATATACTCCATAAATAATAACATTATGAATAAATAATTAATAAATAATGAAGGAAGTTGTATTTCATATGGTGAAATGAACAAGATTTTCAGTATGTTCAGAATGTTTATCATGTTTTTTCTTACTTGTACTTTGTAAACACTAAGTTGGAACAGTTACTTCAAGTGGATCACAATAGTAGACTGTTTCTTGTATTTATTTAATCTATTCCATAATTTAATTTCACATATTGGTATACTAAAGATTTTAAGGGTTACACGTGCATAGAAGTGTTTTAAGTTACATTTTTCTCTTAGGTTATATTTCTCCTCTTTTGTTGAGAAGAATTGCTGTACTTTCTTGGATCACGGGCTATAGTTTGCCTTGTGCCTAATTTTAGCTATTTGCAAATTGACTATGCCGTGGACTTTCAATATTTTTGACCCAATAAATTAAGGGTTTGTATGTTCTCTTTATCCAACATGATGTGTTATTCTAACTCATCTCTTTGTAACACAGTTAGCGACCCAAGCATACTTTTGTAGTTATTTCCCCATATTTCTGCACAATAACTCAGATATGGTAACGCTAGCAAGCAGTAAACAATATGAAGCGATTTTTGGTCCAATACATGTTTAGCTTTATTCATTATTGGCGTGTTTATTGCCACCTTTTGTTTGTTTTGTTTTATGGGGTATTCAGTTAATTTTACTTTTTCAACTTCAATTGCATCTGTATTTGTTTGACTTTCGCTTCTACTGTTACCGAAGAGCATTATTTTAGTTTTACTGAGATTCAAAGATTGTGTGTTTTTGTAAAACCATATTTTTAATGTTTTAATTTATTCTGTTATTATTTGTGTTATCTTCTGTGTGTTCTCTCCTGAACAAAACCCTGTTGCATCGTCAACAAATAATACTACCTTAAAGTCTTTTATCACATTACCATCTATCTATCCATCCATTTTCTACCGCTTGTCCCTTTCAGGGTCACGGGGGTTGCTGGCGCCTATCTCAGCTGCATTCGGGCGGAAGGTGGCGTACACCCTGGACAAGACGCCGCCTCATCGCAGGGCCAACACAGACAGACAGACTAATATAATTTATATAAAGATTGAACAATTTTGGTCCAAGTATTGATCCCTGTGGTAAGCCACAGGATATATTTATCCTTGTGGACATGTGTTCGCCTAGCTCAGGGGTCGGCAACCCAAAATGTTGAAAGAGCCATATTGGACGAAAAATACAAAAATAATCTGTCTGGAGTTATAATGTGTTATAATGTAGGCAACACATGGTGTAAGTGTCTATATTAGCTATAATAGCCAACTATCAAAAACTGACGCAAATCTTTGTTGACAGAAATGCTGCATTTAAATTTTTATTTTACACATTTTTGCAACATTGGAAATCATTAGTAAACCGGATGCTTCTCACAGGATGAGATAACTTCTGGAAATTACTGGCTCAAAATGGCCAAAGGTATAAATGTGTGTGTCCAAGTTAAAGGAAACGGCAGGCTGTCTTCTTCTAATGGATTTATTACAATCTTTGCGAGCTGGGTAACGTTTGCTGTGGTCTGGGACAACATGGCACACAAACAACTATCAGAAATGCAGCCAATATTACATACAGATAATGTATCATGTGACATGCAATTACAAATTAAATACACAGAGGAAATTAAGGAAATTAAATGAGCTCAAAGATACCTACAAACAAGGCATAATGATGCAAAATGTACATACAGCTAGCCTAAATAGCATGCTAGCATCAATTAACTTGCTGTCATGCACTGACCAAATATGACTGGTTAACACTTCAACAAATCAACAATATCAACAAAGCTCACCTTTGTGCATTCACGCACAGAATAAAAAGTTTGGTGGACAAATTGACACAAAGAAGGAATGGCATAAAGCACGTCTTTCTGTGGCAGCATCGGAGAAAGTTGTACATGTAAACAAACTACGATGAGTTCAAGGATTGCTGAAATTAGTAGGACAAAACGACGCTCGCCAAATACTCTAATTAGTTAAGCATGTATAACAACCAGTGGGATTTCTAACAATTAGGAGGGTTTGTGTCATGTTTGTCCTACAGAAAATTTATAAAAACAAAAAATATATATTTTTCCTTATTATTTTAATTTTCACACATTTCTAAAAGAGGTCCAGGGAGCCACTAGGACAGTGCTAAAGCCGCGGGTTGCTGACCACCGGCCTAGCTTCTCGTATTGCTTCTGAGGAGTGTAAGGGCGGCCAGCCATGTCGACTATCGAATGCCGTTAAGTCAGCACGCTCGCCTCTTATGCGGATGACCGCGGTTTAAGTGCGAAACAGATAACCGCAAGGGGTTACAAGAATGTTATGTATAATGCAAATATGAATCTCGGCGAAGGTGCAGGTGTAAAAATAAGCGAGCATCATTTCTCGTTTTTTGGGGAAATCTTCACGCCACATGAGGCCGGGAGCTGACCTGACGTACACTCAGGCGACGGTGGGGGGTTCTGACTGCGAACCACCTGCGTCTCCCAGCTAATGGGGCTAAAAGTCAACAATTGTTCCAATTTCATAATCAGAAAACCAAACACATACACAGGGACAGAGTACAATAAGACAGATCTATCTTTGTTTGGAGCTCATGTGATTCCTGTATTGACTAAAGCCTTCTCTCAGTTTCATCAGTGCGATAATCTGTGCCGCTGGTCTATTGATTGAAACATCGGTTGCTTTTATTGTACAAATAATGGACTTGTGGCGAACTCCGCAATATACAGAGTAAGCAGTGACGGCGATAACAAATCAATTTCTTCTTTCGATCGGGAAGTGACTGGCGACTACAACCACTTCCTGCCGCGCACTAAAATCCCTCGCTGTGTCTCAGTTGGCATATTTCTGTACTATTTTCAGTGCATACTCTAAATGCATTCAAACTGACTTGAGTGCCCTCTCTGCGTTCAACGTCTTAAAAAGCAGTGAACAGAACAATAAGGTGAAAAAACAAATGTGTAGAAGAAGACAAAGACAAAATGAGAAGAAAAAGATCCAATCTCACGAGTCGTCGCCATCTTGGCTACGGAGTGAAAGGGGAGCTACCAAAGACATATACTAGACCAGGGGTGCCCAAATGTTTTGCCTCTGTGGGCCAAATTTTCTGAACTAATGGGCCGAGACCTATTGTTAAGCTGCGAGCATCCCCTAGAGCAGGGGTCAGCAACCCACGGCTCTTTGATCACTCTGTGGCGGCTCAGCTGCATACTTCAGTGCCTCTCCTGGTAACATTCTCCGATTTTCACCTGGACAACAATATAGAGTGTGTGCCATGACGGCAGTGCCTTAAACGTTCTCAAAACATGTCTTCGTGCCCGCTTTTACACCAAGCTATCTGCGTGCCGGCCTATCGCATGTAATATGCAGCCTCTGTTAACACACGGAAGTGACTGCAAGGCATACTTGTTCAACAGCCATACAGGTTACACTGAGGGTTGTGATATAAAACACTTTAACACTCTTACTAATATGCGCCACACTGTGAATCCAAGCCATACAAGAATGACAAACACATTTTGGGAGAACATCCGCACTGTAACACAACAGAACAAATACCCAGAATCCCATGCATCCCTAACTCTTCCGGGTTACATTATACATCCCCGCTACTACCAAACCCCGCCCCCCGCTCACCTCAACCGACACACGTAAGGTGGAGGGGTTGTAGCGGGGGTGTATAATGTAGCTCGGAAGAGTTAGGGGTGCATGGGATTCTGGGTATTTGTTCTGTTGTGTTTATGTTGGGTTACGGTGCGGATGTTCTCTAGAAATGTGTTTGACATTCTTGTTTGGTGTGGGATCACAGTGCGGCGCATATTAGTAAGAGTGTTAAAGTTGTTTAAACTTGCACCTTCAGTGTGACCTGTATGGCTTTTGAACAAGTGTGCCTTGCAGTCACTTATGTGCGTCTGCAGAAGCCACACATAACATGTGACTGGGCTGACAAGCTGTTTGTTCAGGTTGTAGAGGGCACTAAAGGCAGTGAATTCATATCACGACCCTATTATTGTTGTTTGGGTGTAAATCAGCAGACATTCGAGATATTAGTTGCTCTGAAATTCGGGTGACGCTGTAAAGCGTCACTCACATATAACTCATGGGCCGCACTAACAGTAAATTTTCATATTAAGGTGCAGGCCGCGTGTCTGACTATACATAGCACAAAGCGGAAAAAAAACTCTGTATGCAGTGTTATTTCATTTTCAATTTCAAAAGAGTTTTGTGGCTCCTATTGTTTTCTTTTTTTGGTGAAACGGGTCAAAATGGCTCTTTGAGTGGTAAAGGTTGCCGACCCCTGCCCTAGAGGGTCACCAAAAAATATCAGTTTTTCAGCTGTGGTACTTATAGTTGTAATACACTTCTCCACCACTTGTGTCAGTAAGGAAAATATAAAAAAAACAGAAGAAGTCTGGAGCTCAAATCAGAGAGAAGTTTTTAAGCGCAAATATTATGACTGGAGTGGTGATGCTGTATTTTCATTTGCACTTTAATTTTATTGAATTATTGGTTAAAAAAAATACTAAATTATTCATTTATTGAAATACTAATTAACAATCTATTTTATTCAATTATTATTTAGCTCCCTGTGCGTCGAACGCCAGACTAAATCCGGCATCAATACAATTAGTAATTGTGAAAAACACACTTTAAAAAACAAAACTTAAATAAACTTTAGGTTGTTTTCTTTGTCTTGTTTTGTCTAAAAATAGAACAAACACATTCTGAAAATGTACATATTACAAATAATCCTCTTGGCAAAACACTTTAAGTTAATTGAAAATTCTGATGAAAAAATTGGTAGTCTCAAAAACTCCATGGGGAACACAATTAACTTTTACAAAGCCATTAAACTTTAAGCACTTCCTGTTTAGGATTCTCATGTTGGCAGTTCGCAATTAAAAACGTTTGGGAAGGCAATCGAGTGTTTCTTCAAAACGCTGCATTGGTGAAATACGCAACTGCCACAAAACATTCATTTATCATCATCCCAATATTACAAATATAATATAAACAAAAAAATTATCAAAATGACACAATAGCCAAAATCAAGGTAACATACTGTATTTTCCGGACTGTAAGGCAAACTTAAAATCATTTTTTCCCTCAAAACTTGGAAGTGCGCCTTATAACCTGGTGCGCCTAATGTAAGGAATAAGTTTGGTTGAGCTTAACTACCTCGAAGCTATTTTATTTGGTACATAGTGTAATGATAAGTGTGACCAGTAGATGGCAGTCAAACATAAGAGATAAGTGTCGGCTGCACTATGATGGAAATATGTCTCAAGTAAACACCAACATTTTAAATGTTTTATTGAAAATATAGAACAATACACACGGAGCTCAAAAATCTATCAAATTGTTTTAGTACAACTTTGGTAAGCTATGAAGCTGCACCGCTTGAGGATTATCCACACATTAAACATACAAGTATTATTATTATGGTGTGTGTGTGTGTCAATTACAGGGGCATCTCCCTCTTGAATATAGTAGGAAAACTCTATGCCCGTGTCGTGCTTGTGCGCCTTCAGACTCTTGCTGAGCGCGTTTACCCGGAATCTCAATGCGGCTTTCGCGCCAAGCGCTCTACAGTGGACATGATATTCTCCCTACGCCAACTTCAGGAGAAATGCAGGGAACAACAGAAGCCCCTGTACATATCCTTCATTGACCTGACCAAGGCTTTCGACCTGGTTAGCAGAGAAGGGCTCTTCAGCATCCTACCCAAGATTGGATGCCCTCCAAAGCTCCATAGTCTCATTAGATCTTTCCATGACGACATGAAGGCAACCATCCAGTATGAGGGTAGCATATCCAACCCATTTCACATTAAGAGCGGAGTCAAACAAGGTTGCGTCCTTGCTCCTACCCTTTTCGGTATCTTCTTTGCCCTGCTCATCAAACATGCTTTTGGGACTGCAACAGAAGGGGTTTATCTACGTACAAGATCTGACGGCCGACTTTTCAACCTAGCCCGTCTTAAAGCAAGGACCAAAGTCCGTGAGACAACCATCCGGGACCTGCTCTTTGCGGATGATGCCGCCGTCATTTCGCACACTGAACCAGAACTCCAGTGCCTTATGGACAGATTCTCCCAGGCCTGCAAAGACTTTGGGCTTTCCATCAGCCTAAACAAGACCAATGTGCTGAGTCAGGAAGTGGACACTCCACCAGCCATCACAATTGATAAGCACCAACTCAAAATAGTACACCAATTTACTTACCTGGGATCCACCATCAGTGACAATCTGTCCCTTGATAGTGAGATCAACAAACGTATCGGCAAAGCTGCCACAACCCTAGGGCGCCTCACAACCCGCGTCTGGGAGAACCGGAAGCTGACAACTCCTACCAAGATGGCAGTGTACAACGCCTGCATTGTCAGCACTCTTCTCTACGGCAGCGAAACATGGACAACATACTCCAAACAGGAGCGCAAACTGAACACCTTCCACATGCGCTGCCTTCGCCGCATCCTCGGCATCCATTGGAGTGACAAGGTGACGAATGCCCAAGTCCTCCAACGCGCTGGTCTTCCTACCATGTTCACGCTGCTCAGACAACGCAGGCTGCGTTGGCTCGGCCACGTGTGCCGTATGGAGGATGGACGTATCCCAAAGGACATCCTGTATGGCGAACTTGCCTCTGGCAAGAGATCTGTTGGCCGGCCGAAACTGCGCTTCAAAGATATCTGCAAGCGGGACATGAAAGCCCTGGACATAAACACTGAACATTGGGAAGAAGTAGCGGCTGGCCGCAGCAAATGGCGCAGTGTCCTTCACAAACAGCTGAAGACTGGCGACGAAAAGATCCATACCACAGCCAATGAAAAAAGAACCAAGCGGAAGACAAGCACTCCTGCAGTTGCGCCTTCCAGCTACATCTGCAGTAAATGCGGCCGTGTTTGCCTCTCCCACATCGGACTCATCAGCCACAGCAGGCGTTGTCGCTGAGTTTAAACTTGACCTCTGGACTGGCGCAGTATCCATAGTCGTTACGACTGACGGAGGCCTTTGATTGATGTGTGTATAAGGTAAGACATTTTATCTGGCGTTTTGTTTTGCATTATTATGCAAAAGCAAGTTTTCTTACCTTCTAGTACAGACTGATCAGTATTTGGGATCTGCATAAATCCTGAAAAATTGCACATGTTCGCGGCGACTCCGTAGTCGATAAGCTTCTTCCTCTATTTTCTTGTTATGGGACATTTATCCGCCGCTGTTGCCATTTCTAATATAAAGTAGTGTAAAGTTCTTACTTACATCTGTCAAAAAACTCGACATGAAAGCGCTAAAACATACCGGTGTAATGAGTTTACATTATTCTCCCAAGGAACTTTAGTTTTTAGAGTTCCGGTCGGACGCTTTTTCACAGGACACATTTTCAATGTTGTTTACGGATGAGGAGATGCTGCTCCGTTATTGATTCAAGTACAGTCGGAATGTCATTAAAACAGTTAGCTACATCTTTTGACATGTCGTCCACTCCCGTCCTTGCACATTACACCGCTACAACAAAGATGACGGGGAGAAGACGCTGCTAAAGTTGAGCCAGCTAAATAAGACCGGCATGAAGGTGATCTGTAAAACATAATCTATACAACATTTTGACCAAAGAACCACCATTACATGTTATGTAGACCACAAGGAAGTGTTTCCTTTTTAGAAAAAAAAAATATATATTAAACAAGTTGCAAACAGCCCCTTTAGCTATTGAACAATTGTGAAATAACAGAGGGAAAGCAGGCAGATATCTTGTGTACTGATAAATGTTGGTGTTAAGGCTCCATAGAGTGGTTGCAATTCCCCCATTAAAAAAAAAGAGAAGCATGGGAATATTGTGATCGTCATTTCCGGTCAGCACATTAATACTTTTGGGACTCCACTACATTGTCAACTCAGGACCTTATTACACGGTGAGGACACATTGTACCAACGGAAGTATTTCATTGACACGGTCTTCCAAAACAGATTTACAAACAGAAGACAATTACACAACTATCACATCTTCTGGGAGTCCGGTCTGCTGTTTCACAATTATTTCCTGTTCTGTGCCGGTAAATAAGGTCAAAGTTCAGGAGATGGCTGCCTGGAATCTGTGCCACATCACCTGATAGCGCACTTTGTATGCTGAGTTTGCTGCTGCATACTTAAGGTGCAATTAGAGCGTGTAATAAAACATCCACTCACTGAATGGCAGCACACAGTCAGGTAACTGTGCCAGAGCGGGTGAAAATCAGCTTGCACGGGGAAGACGTGGGCAGGCATGGACTTGCTCCGTCTGCCAACGCAAAATGCTTCGCTGGGTTTGTGGTATCTTCTTGACAAGCTTCATGGGCCGCGCAGTTTTCCCACAAATCCGGGACGAGGATATAGTGAACTGATCACATGTCCACTTTACTGGATTTCAATGGTTATGTTGATCATTGTCTGGACGCACCATTACATACAGCGGGACACTTCTGTAATGTTGCTGTACATAAATTTGAGGGATGCATGATTCTGCAAAAAGTGAATGACATGAGCCAGGATTTTCTTCCTTAGAATTAAGATTGCTATTCTTCGGGAGGATTTTATCACTTCACATGAGTGCAAACATACACCATGTTGGGATGAGTAGTAATAGAATACCAATACCTAGTACGTGACAAACGATACCAGTACCTAATGGTACCAATTACAGGTACTTTTTTGTGTGGTGATAAATGTTATTGTTTTGGATGTAAGTAAATTGTTTTACTGTGTTAATTGGTAGACTTAAATAAGTCATAAAAAGTATCAAGTTGTTATATCTTGTTTTACTATCACATTTCTGATTCTCCTTTTCAGGAGTGACATTAAGTTGTAATTACAGTTGCAAGACGTTAGATGGCAGTAGTGTTTAGATTATGCTGAGATTTTTTGTTGCACCTTAAAAATGGTTAATACTGTAAGTATAGTACTATAATAATAGTACAACAGTAAAGCGAATGTATATGAGCATCAAGCTAGCATATTTTGAAAAGGTGGAGCATTGCTTTAATTGGAGCGTTTTTTTAAGTTTTGTTTTGTTGGCATTGAAAACTGCAACACATTACCGAAAGGTAGTTTGACTGAATTTGCTCTCAGTGCTGCTGGAGTAATCGGCAAGTGCCGAAGTGCAACTGGGCGTCACGTAAGGCACAACCCACGTACCGTAACATGGCACTGTTGGATTTTGCGTGAGGAGGTGCCAAAACAGTACCAGATTCAGTACCCATTCCTAGTCTCACCCTTCTTTTATTAATATCATTATTACTATTAACAATTTTCCCCAGAGGGTACTGATTCTGACACCGATCATCTATGAGTGACGTCGGCCAAAACAAACATAACATGTATTAACTGTAAAATGTTTAATTTGTTCTTGGTGGGTCCTATTGACATTGTAACAATAACACAACATTTGAACTTATTTCCTTATTCCCTTACTTTACATACAATTGTTTGAGCAAAACAAAGGAAAAATGACATAATATCTAAACAAAAGCAAAATCTATTTTTACTGCTCTTTTAAAGCTTTTGGTTTTTGCCCTCAAAACCCTCATGTGTCCAAGCAACAATAAAAAAATGAAAACAAAAATATTGATCTAATAACGTTGGTATCGATTATACACTGACACTACCTTTGGTATCGACACCACCAATATATGGACCGTCTTGGTCTCCTCTTAAGTGTACGCCTGGCCGCTACACAACAACAAACACTGCAATGGACCTACTCAGTGGCCTAGTGGTTAGAGTGTCCGCCCAGATATCGGTCCGTCATGAGTTCAAACCCCTGCCGAGTCATACCAAAGACTATAAAATTGGGACTCATTATCTCTCCCTGCTTGGCACTCAGCATCAATGGGTGGAATTGGGGGTTAAATCACCAAAATTATTCCCGGGCGCGGCCGCTGCTGCTGCTCACTGCTCACCTCCCCTCCCACTGGGTGAGGGCATTGGGCAAATGTGAAGTGAAGTGAATTATACTTACATAGCGCTTTTCTCTAGTGACTCAAAGCGCTTTACATAGTGAAACCCAATATCTAAATTACATTTAAACCAGTGTGGGTGGCACTGGGAGCAGGTGGGTAAAGTGTCTTGTCCAAGGACACAACGGCAGTGACTAGGATGGCGGAACCCTCAAGTTACTGAGACGGCCACTCTACCAACCGAGCTATGCCGTCCCAAATGCAGAGGATAATCTCACCACACCTAGTGTGTGTGTGACAATCATTGGTACTTTAATTATTATTTTCTCTCTACACTCTTAAACTATTGCTTATTAGTTGCTTACTTTCTGCTTACCTTACTGAGCATTTATATTTATTCTGCTTTCAAACTGGCTTAGCAGCTAGCTTAGCAATTAGCAAGCCTGCTTCTGGCTTGCTCTTGCTCCGTGTGTAACATGTTTAGCCTCGTCCTCCAGTGATAATAATACATGTACAATAGGTAGCTTATCGGCCATGATGAATCTGACAGTTATTGTCAGCCGAGTGAAACCAATATAAGTGTCAGCCAATGAAAATCGGCTGTTGTGATCGGCATTGGCCGATCACCTACTTTTTAAAGGAAATCGGCCGATACTACTTGGTGGCTGATCGATCGTTGAATCCCTAATTATTGTCAATATTATTAAGACTCCTCGTTGCCTTGTTCTGTTTTAAGCAAACTCTCTATAGTCCTTCTGCCTCTCAGAATGACACTTGAATGTAGGACTATTTAAAATATTGCACAAGTCATTATTAAAATGGAAGCATTTTTATAATGCAGCCTTAATTACCATACAGTATTTCAAAAGTTGTAGATTTTTTTCGATTAAATCTTATGTTAGTGTAAAACTTAAAAAAAAAACAATTGTACAGCATAAATAAATAGTCACACAAGCTGTAGCCACAGTTAGGGGAGTATTCGTACTCCTTTGGAAAAAACGGAAGGCCTTAGAAGTTATACTCTTTGGCCTTGGTCCTGCTTTAAAGATGATAAACACAATGACCTCATCCTGTTTCTTATCTGCATGCACGCACACGCACATCATTTTCTGTACTTTCAGGGATATGAGCACCCTTTGAGGAAAAAAATGAGGACATTTCAATCAGCACAAAGTACTGCCCAGCAAACTCCGAAGAAAGTTGACACTACATTTCTTACAATTGGGTTCATTTCCACACTACATTTAGATTTATTCTTATCTACCAACCTCTTTTGGCTGTCTTTTTGACACTTAAATGTCCCATGTAATGCACAAATTTAGTTTTTTTTACTAGATAATTAAGAATAAGATAGACTTTTATTCATCCCACAATGGGGAAATTACATTGTTGCAGTGCAGGTTTTTACATAGAGTAACAGAAGTAAAGCGTAATGAAAAAAAAAAGTAATAAATACTACATACTGCTCACTAATATGTATGGATAGAAGATAAAATACAACAAAAAAAACAATAAAATTCTCACAGTAACCACGTACTGTAAGTGCGTTTTAAAGTGGCTGTGGGTAGAAAAGACCTGCAGTAGCACTCCTTGCATTGTGGCTCTAACAGTCTAATGCATATTAATATTATTATCATTGAAAATGTCATGTAAAATTCTGTAACAAAAAACTCAGACAACGTTTCCCATTTGGCAACATACGTCTGGTGTTGTGACCACTGTTTACAATCTGTCACATCAAAATTATACCTACTCCCTGGCTACTAACAAATACTCTAGAACTACAACTGGCTCGGGAATAACAGTGTTTGGATTGTAATCATCCAAGTATGATTAGCAACGAAGTGGACAGCCACCAATGTTGTGGCTCAGAGAACGAACGGAGGTGACCATAAGGGAAGCTAGCTAGATGCTTAGCTAACTAGCAAGCTTGTTTCGGTGCTCCTGATCGCCTCCTCGTCCTGCAACTCAGTGCAGCGTTTTGGCAAGAGGAACAGCCAGTACCTGCGGCTGAGGCGAATGCACAAGAAATTTAGTTTTAGTCTTGTTTTTATTGATATTTCATGTCTTATAAATCACGGAAGTGATACACTATATTGCCAAAAGTATTGGACACCTGCCTTTACTCACATATGAACTTGAACTGCCATCCCATGGAACTGTCCAATATGCTTTGGTATCCTGGAGCATTCAAGGTTCCTTTCACTGGAACTAAGGGGCCAAGCCAAACTCTTGAAAAACAACCCAATACCATAATTCTTCCTCCACCAAATTTCATACTCGGCACAATGCAGTCCGAAATTTTGCGTTCTCCTGGCAACCTCCAAAACCAGACTGGTCCATCATATTGCCAGATGGAAAAGCGTGACTCATCAGTCCAGAGAAGACGTCACCACTGTTCTAGAGTCCAGTGATGACGTGCTTCACATCACTGTATCCAACGCTTAGCATTGGACTCGGTGATGTATGGCTTAGAGGCAGCTGGTCGGCCATGGAAACCCATTCCATGAAGCTCTCTGCGTACTGTATGTGGGCTAATTGGAAGGTCACATGAAGTTTGGAGCTCTGTAGCAACTGACTGTGCAGATAGTCTTTGCACTATACGCTTCAGCATTCGCCGACCCCTCTCTGTCAGTTTACGTGGCCTACCACTTGGTGGCTGACTTGCTGTTGTTCCCAAACTCTTCATTTTTCTTATAATAAAGTTGACTTTGGAATATTTAGGAGCAGGGAAATTTCACGACTGGATTTGTTGCAGAGATGGCATCCTATGACAGTTCCACGCTGGAAAAAAACGGAGAGTGGCCCATTCTTTCACAAATGTTTGTAGAAACAGTCTCCATGCCTGAGTGCTTGATTTTATACACCGGGCCAAGTGATTAGGACACCTGATTCTTATCATTTGGATGGGTGGCCAAATATTTTTGGCAATGTAGTGTATTTTGATGCAAAAATGAATGTTTAAAAATGCGGATTTATGCTTTTTGGCATACATTTCACATCCCTGTAGTATTCGATTTTTGGGGGTAACAATTCGAGTCAGACTCAATTCTCGATTCAAAACTTTTTTAACAACATAGGGTGCCAGTTTTATGATTAACTACATTCCTCCCAAAAATAGATAAACAGCTGTGATATATTTCTGTATTGCTCAAAAGAAAACTGGTTATGTTTAATAATATATATAAAGTCGAATTCAAATAAGGCAACAAGAGAAATATCCCACACTTCTTATTTCCAAAGTATATCTGTTCAGCAGATATAGATCATCTACATCAGGGGTTTCAAACTCAAATACAGAGTGGGCCAAGAATTAAAACTGAACAAAGCCGCGGGCCAAAGTTGAACAAATTAACCTTTTAATAAGGACCCAAACAAGTTTTGCAGTGAATATTGAACAAGCAAGGCTTAAATAGGGCAGCACGGTGGGTTAGGGGTTAGTGCATCTGCCTCACAATACGAAGGTCCTGAGTAATCCTGGGTTCAATCCCGGGCTTGGGAACTTTCTGTGTGGAGTTTGCATGTTCTCCCTGTGACCGCGTGGGTTCCCTCCGGGTACTCGGGCTTCCTCCCATGGAACAGGGAGAGCTTATATTACGTAATAGTGCAAAATCAACTTTCAAAAAACAAACGAAAAAACATCAGTGGTATATTAAATAAAACGTAATTTAAAAAATCAATGCCTCTTTTCTATTTGCAGCCTTCTGAGTTAAATATCAACATTAATTTTTTCCGCAGGCTAATAAATTCGAAAATAAAATAAAAATTAGGTGGGCGGGGTTTGGTGGTAGCGGGGGGTGTATATTGTAGCATCCCGGAAGAGTTAGCGCTGCAAGGGGTTCTGGGTATTTGTTCTGTTGTGTTTATGTTGTGTTACGGTGTGGGTGTTCTCCCGATTATGTTTTGTCATTCTTGTTTGGTGTGGGTTCACAGTGTGGCGCATATTTGTAACAATGTTAAAGTTGTTTATACGGCCACCCTCAGTGTGACCTGTATGGCTGTTGACCAAGTAAGTGTGTGTGAAAGCCGCATATATTATGTGACTTGGCCAGCACACTGTTCATATGGAGGAAAAGAGGACGTGACGGCATGTTGTAGAGCAGTGGTTCTCAACCTTTTTTCAATGATGTACCCCCTGTGAACAATTTTTTAATTCAAGTACCCCCTGTTCGGAGCAAAGCATTTTTGGTTGAAAAAAAGAGATAAAGAAGTAAAATAAAGAACAATGTCCTCAGTTGTATAACAGTGCAACATATTGCTCATTTGTAGTGGTCTTCCTTGAACTATTAGGACAAAAAGATATAAAAATAACTAAAAACTTGTTGAAAAATAAACAAGTGATTCAATAATAAATAAAGATTTCTACACATAGAAGTAATCATCAACTTAAAGTGCCCTCTTTGGGGATTGTAGTAGAGATCTATCTGGATTCATCAACTTCATTCTAAACATTTCTTCACAAAAAAATAAATATTTAACATCAATATTTATGGAACAAAAATTTTGCTGTCAACACTGAA
This sequence comes from Nerophis ophidion, assembly GCF_033978795.1. NCBI lineage: Eukaryota > Metazoa > Chordata > Actinopteri > Syngnathiformes > Syngnathidae > Nerophis > Nerophis ophidion. Next base: position 19,406,611 of record NC_084613.1, read on the forward strand.
TATTGCATTTTTGCATTTCTTTTCACAGTTTATGAACTTGCATTCATATTTTGTTGAAGTGTTATTCAATAAATATATTTATTAAGGATTTTTTAATTGTTGCTATTTTTAGAAGGTTTTTTTTGTTGTTTTTTTTTTAATCTGACGTACCCCTTGGCATACCTTCAAGTACCCCCAGGGGTACGCGTACCCCCACTTGAGAAACACTGTTGTAGAGGACAGTGCCTTTAAGGCACGCTACCAATATTGTTGTCCGGGTGGAAATCGGGAGAATGGTTGCCCAGGGAGATTTTCGGGAAGGGCACTAAACTTCGGGAGTCTCCCGGGAAAATCGGGAGGGTTGGCTAGTATGAGTATTAGCGGTGAATGTGGTGTTACCGGCGGGCCAGCTCTAATGTTAATTTGATATTAAGGGCCAAATGAAATTAAACGGCGGGCCAAATTTGGCCCACAGGCCAGAGTTTGACACCCATGATCTACATTTACAATATGGATTGACTTAAGTGGCTGAACAGGACAGATCGATGTTTTTAATTTTTCCTAATAAATTAAGATTTGTCATTAATTCAATTTTTTTTTTTTTTTAAAACACCTGTTCTTTTAATGATGTTAGGATGTACCAGGTGCAGATGGAGAAAGTGAATGTGTGTGTGTGTGTGCGTCCAACACACACACCAAGTTAACTTTCGGTTTGACATCTCCGCCAAGGCGGGGCAGTAAAATGGACAAAAGCATGTGTGAAGAGCTACCATTTTCTGACAATGTGCCAAACTTTAGGCAGCTCAGTTTTCTCTCCAGCGCTGGTATTGTAACTGCCTGTACTTACTCCTTTTTCGTCGAATAAATTGTTAATCCTTAATATTGGTCACCTCGCTTTATTTAGACAGCCTTCGAAATAAAATAATCTGTTCATAAGTTTTGATTAACACTCAAGAACCAATCTATAAGCTTGTTGAGCCGTTAAACATTTCAACACAAAATACAAAGCACTATGCCAGGGGTCAGCAGCCGAAAATGTTGAAAGAGCCATATTGGACATCAAATACAAAAAAGTAATCGGTCTGAAGCCGCAAAATATTAAGAAGTCTTATATATGTGTTATAAAGAAGAAAACACATGATGTAAGTGGCTAATTAGCTTTATTAGCCTACTGTGAAAATGACTGTTTCGCAGGCTGACGCAAATCTTTGCTGACAGAAATTTATAAATATTACATTTATTATACATATTTTTACAACATTGGAAAACATGAGTAAAACTTCTCAGAGGGTGAGCTAACACCTGGAAATAGCTGTCTTAGAATGGCCAAAAGGTATAGATGTGTGTTTCCAAGTTAAAGGAAACGGCAGGCTTTCTTCTTCTAATGGATTTATTACAAGCTAAGTAACATTTGCTGTGGTCTAGAACAGTGGTTCTCAAATGGGGGTACGCGTACCCCTAGGGGTACTTGAAGGTATGCCAAGGGGTACGTGAGATTTTTAAAAAATATTCTAAAAATAGCAACAATTCAAAAATCCTTTATAAACATATTTATTGAATAATACTTTAACAAAATATGAATGAAAGTTCATAAACTGTGGAAAAAAAATACAACAATGCAAAATTCAGTGTTGACAGCTAGATTTTTTGTGGACATGTTCCATAAATATTGATGTTAAAAAAAATTTTTT